>NW_026859626.1:0-35247 GCF_026571515.1 Ruditapes philippinarum
AGAAAAAATTTTCAACTTATTGAGCTCAACCTTTCAACAATAAATAATAGGGTCATATAACTTTCTACTCAGGTAAATAGAAAGGGGGTGAATGATTTATAGTACTGGTTATACATGGTCCTGATTAAATGA
The DNA here is from genome assembly GCF_026571515.1 of Ruditapes philippinarum. Taxonomy (NCBI): domain Eukaryota; kingdom Metazoa; phylum Mollusca; class Bivalvia; order Venerida; family Veneridae; genus Ruditapes; species Ruditapes philippinarum. Next base: position 133 of record NW_026859626.1, read on the forward strand.
TTAACCTGATTAAGAATGAAGCTTTAGAACATTAATTTAAGTAAACTAAATATATTATCATTATGCACATGTCTTGCCTTTCCTTAGATATTATTTGTAGTCAATCCACAATGTATTCAATCCTCACGTGTTTTAAAATACCTTGTATTTGAAATATGCACTATTAAATGTCATGGATTAAATATCATCTTAGGAAGAAAGAAAAACATAGCAGTTGTATGAATCCGTGTGTAAAACGGTAAGAATTTTGGTGAACATGTCTCTCAAATGTTCATCAGTTTTCAATTACGTGTACTAATAAAAACCACACGAGTCCAGGCTTAGTTTATTAGATATCATGCAAAAGTCATAAAGACACGTTTTAAATATGTTTTTCGTATTCAATAAAAGTAGATATCAATTAAAATTACCAAAAAAAAACATTTAATCATTGGAACAAAACGTACATATTTACATGATATTCAAAAAAAAAAATCCTAACAAAATATTGTTGAAAATAGATATGAAAACAAATGCAACAATTAACAAATAATCTTTGCAAATTAATTTTAGCTATGCATATAGTTTACAGAGTAGAATTGTGTGTTATTGAACAACAATTGTGTCCCACCCACGTACATTTGTATCGCAAGTGGTTTTTGTCATTCTTTATTTACAATGTTAAAACTTCCTTCTACGCTTTGATAGATACGGTGTTTAAGTCGTTCTGGTGTAGACGATATCAACGAATCTTAAAAGAGAAGACAGTCATGCAAATGTATCGAAACATACAATCGTTATGTTTTTTTAAAATTTGAATATCTCTTCGCTAATTCAAAACTAGTGTTTAACAAGAGCATTTATACAGTTCTATGTTATCAAGCAGAAATATTGCTAAATGATGTAGAAGGAGCTATCAATTTTACTTCGATCTATAAATGAGTGGAGTAGAAGATTTTGAATTATAAACCGATGACTTCACTATTGTCTGTCGTTTGTGCGTTTGTTTGTTGTTATTGTTTTTGTGTTTTGTTAAGTTTCCTTTTTATGATTTTTTTATTATATTTGTTTTTGTTTTGCCTTTTGGTACATACGATGAATCTGCTATTTTCAAATTTGAAAAATATAGATAAAAATAATTAGATTAATACACGAAATACTAATTTTGAAACAGTGTTCATCTATACATGACTTAAATGTTTGACAATCAATTGTTTGGATGCCGGTTATCTTATTACTCAAAAACATACCTGGTATATTCTATATGCAAAGAAAATGGGTTAAAACAATATTCACTTGCATAGCAGTTGCAATTGCTAGATAGGAAAAGATGGATATTGAAAATAGTAAAAGACGTATAGAAAGATATTATAAATTTCAGGTTCTAGAAGTGACAACATGTAGTGTAAATTCAATTAAGTGAAATAATAAGAGGATATTTTTTCGTTTGAGTGAAATATGGAATATATTTTCACGAAACATGATAAAATGCCACATATTTTCACGAGACGGAACGGCGAGTGAAAATGTGTGGCATTTTATCATGTTGAGTGAAAATATATACCATATGTCAAGAAAAACGTAAAAATAACCTTTTTATTTAATTTCATTATCAAAGAAAAATTGTTACGAACCCACTTGCTTGCTACGCAACTGCAATTGTACAGCGCGCAGTTATATAATTATTGTCTTGTTTTGCATGCGATATTTAGCGCTACGTTGTGACGTCACGTAAACAACTCTTTAAACGTCTGTACAGCGTTAATGACTGAATTAAAGATATTGGTGTTCTGATTTATTTTCTTAGTTAGACCATTTTCTATCATTCTAGATAGTTTTTTAAAACAAAATTCAGCAAAAAGTTGTTTTTTATTTATCAATTTTTTTAAACAATTTGGTGAAAGAAGTCTCTAAAAATGAATATGAGTTTTGACTCCGCCCACTTTCATATTTATATTTCATATTTATTTAAAAAAAAAGAAATGTATTTGACTGATATAGCACCATATTTCATGGGTAAAATTAAATAATCATTTTTATATATTAAATATATATTAAAAAGACAACATGTTACCTTGCACTAGAAATACTTTAAGTTAACTAATTTTAAAATCTTATTTGTTAGTCAGACGTTTGATATTAAGGTGTGAACTAATTTTGAGTTAATACATGTTTATGTTAATGCTCTTTTTTAATGTAACAGTTGTTGTCTTGTTGATTTTTACGTATTTGTTTCATTTACAACAAATTCTTTGTTATTATTGTGCTTTTGCAATACATAAAAGTATTTGAAAAAATATACTTTTGAATAACGGTTAAATTCACATTATTTCTATTTTCTAAACATAAGTTACTTTGTTTAAATAGTTTATTTCCATTAACTGTAAAATAGAAGGGATATGTAAATGCTGGTGATAAAAACATGAATGAACACACAAAAACATTTTCATATGTTTAAAAAAAGAAAATCACAATAATTAAATTGCAAATGATTGTGCAAACTTTGTTGGCAGTTATTTTCGTCGTCTATTTAATTTTATTTTTGTTCAAAGAAAACCGTTTAGAATAATTGTCATTTTAATCTAGATTTAATATGAAAAAGGGCATGTAATTATAAAAAATACACTTCAATTGACAAAAATGCTCTTTACAGAATAAATCTTCTTATTTAAGCAAATGACACTCAAATTTATCGAAAGCAATTAATGAAACATGCTTGTAGTTTTACCAACAAATATCGTTTTCCTGATTTAAAAATGTAGGTTATGTTTTTATCTGAAGTAAGACAAAATATGTATTTAAATAATTATCAACAAGGCAGAATAGCGTTCACAGAGACCAAGCAACGTCTATTTACAATTTAACTAAGACAATCACTATGGTTCCGATCAATCTTACAAGTATTTGTAATCTAATAATAATATCTGAAAAAGACATCTTCTTCAATAAGAGATGCTATATAGTTTAAAAATACAAAACGGACGACAAAAATAGATTATTATGATTGTTCATAGTCTTGAGTAATATGTCTCCTCAAAAGATATTAAATTGAAGTATTTTATTGCTATTTTTTTAGCATACATTCGTTAAGTTTAATCTTTTAGAAAGCGTAAAATTATCGAATGATAACTTTCATATATTATAACAATAATCCTTACATTACAAATGTAGAAAATGGTGTTTCATTTGAATGTCGTAAACGAAATTTAACTGTGATATCATTACGTTATTACATTTGATTTAAATTCCTGGTGATTTACATAAATTAGAAACTGTTATAGAGATGTTTTCCATGTTATTGGTTACACCACCAATGAAATATATCTAAAACATGATGTTACTACTTATAACTAATAATATTTAACGAGTAAGATAAGTAAATGGATTAAAAGTTTGTGAAAGGGGTGTCTTTTGTCATTTGATGAAGTTAGAAGAGGAATTTACAATTTTCTGAAAAGACGTTATAAAGCCTTACTACTAGATATAACGTACGATTTAATGGCTTTATTTAAATTGACTCATTGCCAGTGTAATGTGTTAAGTGCAAATTGATGTTTAAGTTATTTGAAACCTTAAAATCATTTACATTTTACCGTAGTATTAAGGCTAGACTGTTTCAAATGAATGTCTATTAAGACGCATTATGCATCTGTATCTAAAAAATACGTTTGTCATTAAACCTGTACCTTTGCTTCTTTTATGTATAGACTTTTATACTTCATATACAATAACTTAAATGCTTCATATATTGTGATATAGTTTGAAAAACAATCCTTGTATATAATGGTTGGATTTTGCTGCATATATGAACGGTAGTGCGTGTTAAAGAAAATACCATTTAAAATACACTCTTAATACATAATTGGTTACAAAGACAGGAACAGAAATAATAGAACATAAGCCTGAAACATTTACATTTTTATAACACAAATCACAATAGAGAAACTAAACATTTGTTTAAATTTATAAATGCTTTAAATTTGTGAATGTTAGGGCAAATTTAGAATGATTGATAGTTGACCTATATTACATTATAATCTAACATTATCTTTTTAGAATGGGCGCATATTGAATTGAATATTGTGAAAGTTATAAACTTCAAATGAAATGAATCAGTTTTGAATAATTTTATGTAATATAAACTATAATTTAAAAGCATTCTAAAAACATATGCTTGCCGTAAAATGTTTCTGACGATTAAATATAGTACGTTCATACTACAATAAAATATGTTATATTCATATGTTAATATAATGTTCCTATGAAGCATATTTTACATTATATTGTATTGTAATACATGCTTGCTATGCTATATGGTACAGAAAACACTCAATTAGAAAAATAATTTTGTTTGTTTGAGAAGCTTGTTTAGCAAAATGCGTTTTAAAAAACAAAATAATTATAAGTAAATTTGTATACCGAGAAATAAAGCTAATGTGTTTTGATGGCATTCTCAGTGTCTTCTCAGACTCATTATTTAAAAGGTTTTATGTATATATGTACATTTATTTACAAGTAACATGCAAACCGCAAATTACTACAAAAGCAATAAATTGCAGTAATTGTAAATGTTACAATGCGCCAATAAGAGATCCGATTCTAAACAGAAAAAGTGTATGTTTTTACCGCTTAATTATTAAATACAAAAATGCCAGACACCTCATCGATATTTCTCAAAGACTGGCATAAAGTATAAGTTTGTCAAGCATTATAATTTCTTTGTGTTATGCTTCTTTACGAATATGCAGCTGGTAAAAATACAATTTCAAAATGATAACAATATACCACATAAAAAATGTGCATAAAACGAATACAAATAACAAAAGTTGTATGTATTAAAATTCAACGATGACGCATGTAGGTTATAGGTATGTGGTCGTTGAGTGTAGAGACGGCACAAAGTTCACTAGAAAATCGGAAAGTGGCCGATTCTATGGCTTTCCCTGCTAAATGTTGGTTGAGAAAGAAACCACTTTCAATGCGAACAATACCAGGTTATGATGCATGTATTTGCATGAATTGGAGACTTAAAAACACATATTAATTGCAGTATTTTGAGAAATGATGACGTTGATGAAATGTTTGAGACGTCATGAACGACATTTGTTGTATCATAAGCATGCGATTTGTAGTGTACCGCTTGTTATTTGTTATTTTCACAAAAAGGTTATTTGTAAACATATTGTATTGATTTTCTTACTGATATTTGTTGTTTACTTTTTGCTTGATCGTGTACGTTAAGTTAAAGGTGTAAAATGAAAAAAATCCTTTCATTTTTTGTACAACCCTTGTGTTACTCATATTTAAGAATGAATTTAATTTATCTGGTATTGAATTAGTGTATATTTAATACGTCTACATTTATTGAACGAGTTTGAAAAAAATGTTATATTCAATACATTCAGCATGAATCTACACAAGTTTAATATTTTGTCTATCACATATCCAAAAACAGAACAATATTTATGCGTTTAAACGCGATGTTTGTATATTCCGCAAATGACGTCATGTAAAAGTGTTATTACACTAGCCAGTGTAATATCGTTCTTAAAGAATGGCTTTATTACACTCCCAAATAGTGGTATATAATTATGATGATATCACAAGGTAATGATAGCAAACATTTTTTATGAATAAAGAATAGAATACAATACGTTTTTTTATATATGTATGGTAATAAGATAATAAACTTTAGCTTCGTGTTCTATCAGAATGGGAAAACTGAATAATCTCGAAAAAAAACAAGTTAAACTTGGTAAATTGAAAAAAAAATATTGTCCCATATTATCTTTCTACTATATTTCCGTTAAAACGTGTATATGTAAGACAAGATATGTATTTATAAAGAAAGATATAATTATTAACTTTTTTTTCAGAATATGACACGCAAAAGGAATGTAAAACTCTCTTTAAAGTTCAGGTACGACATTATACTAATTGTTGTTTCATTATGTACGTTTCCTGTTACTATTAATAGAATCTGAGACAGGATGTCATGCAAAGACAAATTAAATAGAGGACAATTTTAACAAAAACACACATATATTGTGTAAGAAAACTATAAGGAACAAATTGAAAAGATAAATCTCAAATCATTTGTGGTAAAAATATTATAAGAAGAAAAGGTATCTGTTACAGTTTACCATTCAATCAGTTCCGAATTTGTAGACCAGAAGTGTTTATTTTACAATTTCTTGTATATGATACCCTATAATAGCATTTTGATATTAATGCTACAGTTAAACAAGCATATAGAACTGTTATTTCGACACATATAAAAACGCTGACACATATCGTTACCGACTCGTTTCCTGAGATTTGGGGATTTCTTCGATGAGTTTAGTTGAGATTAACTACGATGGCTTAACTGTAAATGAATAATATAATACTGACAACAAATAAGAAAAGGTTGTTAGTATGTCGTCAATGTGAATCACAATGTCTACATTGGCTTATCAAGTGAACTGTATATCTTTCTACTGCGAATTTTAGCCACCCACATGTATCAAATTTTCGACGAGATCAAGATAGAATATATCAACAGTATGTCAATATTACGTCATAGGTAAGAAATCAATTTGATAATAATTTACGTAGATATAGCATACATATAAGCACATGATCAATTTGAAAGATTTCCTTGCTGTTCACGAGAATTGTTTCATTTTTTAGACACTTCCAAAAAGGTGAGAGAAAAAAATCCTTTAAAGTCAATAAACAATGTACGTGGAAATTCCCGCCTATAATGTAGCCTAAAGCACTTTCCCATTTGCAACACAAAAGGCTTCTATCAATTACTTTCAAGAGTGAAATCACGCAAAGGTTGATAACCCTGGATATTTAAACAAAAGAGATAGTAAACACTTTAAATTGATTGTAAGATACATTAGAAGAATTAATTAAGATTGATAACATTTAAGCTGTTATTGAATTACCTTTTATTTACAGGATAGGTTGTCACGGAGGCTTGCCATTTCGCAATGTGTTGTGTACGATGATAATTCATTCGATTTGATCCAATAAATTGATTTAATTGATTTGCAAATTGAAGTGGATTGTTCTATGGTGGACACAGGTTACCAAAAGTACTTAAACCATTAATAAAACCAATGAAAATATGTGTTTGAATTTTCATATGAAGTATTTCTTGGCACCGAAGATATACAGATTTTGTATAAATTTTCATATGGTGAATGATAAATCATTGTTCTAGAACAATTATTATCTACTGCGTATAGATTTGTAATATTGGGCCGTCTGTCTCAAAATTGCCAATAATACCCATAACTCGTTCGTTAGTTATTTTGCCACGCATAATAATAATAATTTATTGTTTTATATTATTCCATTTTTGACCTATTTACTTAACCTCGAAATACTTTGTTCTGGATCACCTTATATAAAAACAATCTGATCAAATCAGCCGAAAATAAAGCCATTTTATGGATAATTTTGTGTATGTAATAACTCTATATCTAGAACTCAAATCGTAGTTTCCTTTGCATCCAGCACAAAGAGTATTTACAATTTACAAATTGTGCCATTTTTTTCAAAACTTGCCTCAGGATAATACCAAGGGAATTCAAAATTTTGTAAATGTCTTTATAGTGTGGCGCCAACCAATGAGAAGGAGTTTGTTTCCAAAAAAATGTATGCACTATACTCTACTTTATGTGGTAAATATAAATAAAGGTTTAATTAAAATATTGTTTAAAAAAGCTTTCTTATGAAAAGAGATAAAATGCGGAGCTTGATGATGATAATTTAATATTACAAATATGTTAACAATCTTTATTGTTTTGTCTGATAAAGTTAATATTGCAAAAGCAATATTTTTTCTCAAATATCCCATTTATATTATCTTGCTTATTGCCAACATGGATCAATAGATCAAACACCCTTCAAAAATGTTATATTCAGACAAAATTGCAAACATCACTTTTTAAGAGATGCATTCAAAGTTGTTTTTATTGTTTTTGTACATTTAGAAAACAATCTTAAGTAAGGTGACATTTTATAATAAACTGACTTTTATCGCCGAAAATAATAGTAACACAAAATTTGAAATCAAGGATGCCGAATATTTTTAATGTATTATTATTTAAAGAGTGCATCAGCATTCAAATTTCAATTTATTGTAAAGTACAAACACGATTTATTAATATGTTGTTCGCAATATTTTGTACTGTCAGATATAAGATATGTTTTTAACACGCTTTTCAAATAAATTTCAGAATGGACCAATGGGATGAAACGAACATTATCTATTCTTTAAATTTGTTTTCATCTGTGCAACATTAAATTGTTAACTGTATTCTTAGCTTATATAGAAGAATTGACATGATGATGGCGCAGTGGTTGATAATTGTTTTGTTTGGTTGTTTTTCATTTCTTATAACCTGTACAAATCTTTCTGAGATGAAAAGAATTCACATAAACTAATATACAAAGGTACACGAAAATATCTTATCATTTTACACAATTAAAGCACAAGCAATATATATTTTCTGACATATTAACAGGAAAAGTGTAATTAAATGTAAACATTTATTTATACGTTTGGACGATTATTAAATGTTAGAGATATAATAATAGCTTCTTTTGATGCAATTTTCCACACCTTAAATAGTTCTAAATAAAAATGTCGTATGCAATTACTCTAAATCAAGAATGTAAAGAAGCATTGACAACAACAAAAACACGACGCCACAACTAATCAAACTGATAATGTCTTACTAAATGGATAGAATACATTTTCCTTTAAACGATAACTTTTCAACCTACTTTAATAGATGATATATTGTTATAATTAACAAGCATTCATGCCTTAAGATAAGGTTGCTTACATTAATTAATTTATGGTCTTACTTAAATACCAAGAAGTTGAATACTCAGTTTGTTACTCAATGGTTGCATATGTTAAACTGAAAATAAATCCAAACTGTGTAAAATTCCCTTGACATTACAGAGTAATTGACATTACCAAATGAGATAATGGACAAACATCATTTGTTTGATTACCTGCATCGGTTATGATATTTCTTGATATTAGAGTAATTTATATATTTGTTCAGAGGAAAGCAGTGGTATTAAGTAATGTATCATGTTTATTAAAAAAATTTATTGCAGTTGCAAGGATTATTATTGACCTGATCGGAATAGAATTTGATACAAAAATGAGTTGTTTTTTTTATTAAATATTAACTTTTGAATGAAACACATTTTCTTTCGATATCATGATACATTTTAAAGGGAATGGTTCGGTTTGGATATTTCAAAATAGATACCACAGAATGAGTTTCTATGGTGACAGTTAAACTATCAAGTACATTTTTCACAGTCAATAATGCGTCATGCATTCGTATATGTGACATTTGAATGAATAAAACTGCTAACACTTGTATTGGTTTCATTGCATTGATATGTTTCTTTTAAATGTTCTACTGTTTTCAATTAATTATTAATTGTCATACCCGTACATCTGAATTGAACTACCTAAGACCATAATATACTTTGAAAAACATTTAAATTAAGAATACAAAATATAGATATAAAATGAAAATTTTTTTTAATTTTATATACTTTAGAAAGTATGATTCTATCAAAATGTGCAAATTAAACCTATACTTAAGCAAAGGCTAGTAGTTATTTTCAAACTCTGTATAGTTTTAAAGTTTGTCACATTTATTTACAGTTTATGGAACATTTTATGACTAACAATTATATAGTTCCCCTCCATATGCCCGTCCTTTTATATATATTTAATTATAAACCATTGAGAAAATCAGCTTGATATTGACATGAATTGCAATTGATCTTTGAAACAAATGTTTTCTTGTTTAGAATAAAAATACATTTGCCAAGAAACACGAATAGATCAAAGAATATGTACATTCAGGTTCATTTAATTCAGCATTGTTGACGGGTTGAATAACACCAGCAATATCGAATGATGTTGATAGATTTTAATCATTTACACATGCTATAAGGTTTAGTTCTTTCGCTTGACGCGATAAACATATCGGTGATTTATCAAACTGTCAGGCGTTAATGATTCGATAAATTTTGTTTAACATTGTTTGTGTTAAATCAATAATCAATATAATACGATCTTTGATGACACCATAGAATTACAGTCACATCTATTCGTTTGAGTTCAACCCATATAATATTGTATGTAATAAAGAAAAAAAGAAAAACAAGAAAAAAATAATTTGCAATTCTAGGTGTGAACGCGAACAAACACACATGTAGTTAAATTGGTTCTATTTTGGCGGGAGTTGGTTGGGTTTAAGTCACTTAGGAACTTTGTAAAGGCCATATTGGTACTTTCCAGCAGATGTCACACGGCTGGAGTCGCCAGTTGCTCTCAGTGAATTTTGTCTCCCAAGACCAAATGAATCGTTCAAGATAGCTGGATAGCTTTCGCAAATAATCCAAGTCCGTAAACATGATTCGAGCCCAAACCATAACCACACAGCCAAGGAGGTCGTTTTCCAATTTAAATATTAGTATATGTGCTCATTTGATAATTTTATTTCATTTAATTGCTTTAAACTATATTGATGACACAAATTCAATCATAGATCCACATAAATAAATAATTAGATAAATAAATAGATAAATAAATATCACAGCTGATTCAATTATGTTAATCAATTTCCCAATAAGCGCAGAAATGTATATTAAGACATATTATACCCATGATAATACCAAATGCCTATCTGAATTATACTACCTAAGACGGAAATTATGCGAAGTAAAACGCTGCAATCATGAAGGTCTTTCCACACATATTTTATAAGTATCAATAGATTAGATCACGTGCACAATTTAACATTAAATATGATGCAATCTTTATTAATATGTTCATTACAATTAATAATGTTATTTGTATTGAATGCCCGCTGAACCTGGTTTCAATGTCAAGTTTAATGCCTGTTAGCACTGATGTTCCTTATTTACAGAGGATACAGATACTTTCAAACGGAATTCACATCATATTATATATTATATAATGTTGAAATGATTCATTATCAAAATTCTAGAATAACTTGCGTCTCGTGTTTCTAATGAAACGTTGTATATTATATAACATAATAATGATTATTTTTAAGTTCATAATTTTCAGTAAAACCTTGTTATGGTAATGAAATATTGTGTTTTCGTTCAAATGAAAATACGAAACGAATGTTGTTTTTATTTTAACATATTATATTAAACGTACAAACTTACAGTTTATGAAGGTGTGATATTATTATTATTATTATTTATCATATCCAAACGATGTAATTTATTTCAATCACCTCAACAAAAGACAGGTGTACTTTATGCCTTAAACAGTTCTTTAAAGTGTAAAAAAGGCCTCTTATATTAATGTTTTATAGAATTATATGAGATTACTGTAAGTTTTGTTAATATCAAAGTTGTGTAATATAAAGAACATACATAACATCAACTCGGTTAGATAAATTCATAAATACCTTCAAGTAAAAGCAAGAGATATTAAAACAGAAATAATAAAATGAGGAATAGCAATGCAGATACCGGAAAATAAGATAACACATTGACTTAATTTTTCTCCGGAAGTAAAGATGACTACACACAGCGTACGGTGGAAAAAAATTGTTAGCCTTGATATAATTCTCAATAATGAAATGATGATTAATTTAATTCGACCTTGATAACTACTTTAAATATCTGATACATAAATTTCACTTATTATATAAATAAACGCTAAACATATCAGAAAAAATATTATTTTAAAATTTCCATCCTGATTTGCCGATACGGAATATTTTAACTACAAATTTAATAAAAAGACTTGCAGACACAATATTCATTTGTCTTATTGAAATATATTAGCTTATTCTCATGTGGATACTACAGTAGGGTGAACGTGTCAGTTTACACGCAAAACGCACGTTCTGGAAAAAAAACGCACGCACGTTACACGCTATACGAACGCACGTTATACGCACGCAAAACGAAACGAAATACGAAGACGCACGCAAAACGATATACGCTAAACGAAATACGCTAAACGAAATACGCTAAACGATATACGCACGCTAAAACGCACGCAAAATGAAAACGTTTCTAAACCTTTATTAAAATATCATAATCATATTAAGTTTTTAACAACTTTAGCTACATGTAGATCTAGATCGACTTCGTTTAGCGATAAATTTTGATGGTAGCGAGAAATGTATTTTAAACGAGTTTATGTACAACTGAAATGCACTCAACCTAGCACCGAAATTAATTTTTGTCACAGCCTCAACAAATGATTTTTAGAAATAGTTATAAGCTATCATGCGCTAATTAATATCGAAAGTAAAATAGTTAGTGTAACGTGTTCCTTTTTATGCGCACTCGGATAAAGAACTATCCCTTGCATTCACTATGTAATCTCTACGTAATAGTCCAAGATGGCCGACATTGAAAAATGCATTGCAAGTTTTCATAAATATACAGTGCTAACAATTAAATTCAGATGGATTTATGAGGCAAATCTATATATTAAGTGAGGCTGCATCATAAACAATCGAACTATATAATCTTGAGTGTAAAATAAAGGAATTAACTATTTTGACAGAAGTCACGAAAACAGATTAAAAACACAGGATTCTATTAAGGGAAATGGATAACATTAAGGGAAAAGCTTCCAGAATCAGGAATGATTAAATTGCTGGCACAATACGTAGATTTAAGTTGATGTCCTGTATGTTTCATTAGGACACCGCGTGATTTACTGTGTTGACGCCAGTAAAAGCTTCTCAAAACGAAAGTGAAAGTAGAAATAAACAATACTGAAATCCAGTGAAATCACAAATAAAGTTTCCTTTTAAAAGGAAAGGCTTGCACAGTTGTGCCTTCATCCCAACCCTTTAAAATTGGGGTTTTATTTGTTTCAATTTATTATCACATTTTTTTTAATTACGGTATTTGTATATCATAAAGGGTTTATTTAGTTGGTTTGTCAATCTATTCTCTATTGTATAAAACTAATAAAAAATGACCAATCGTAAAAATACTAACGTGATACTGAAGGAAAACAAGTGTGCACACTTCATTTCCCCTTTTTCGCAGCGAAATCATTCCTTTGCTTTATAGACAAGTAAATGCACTAAAATACTTCGTTAGGTGGTACCAATTAATAAGCATGTATCAAAGTTCTATGTTACACGATCACAAAAAGACGATTCAGCACGTGGCAAGGTTAATGATATGCATGGGCTATTTTTAGATTACCTCACTGCGTTCAGTAGATCTAAATATAACTCGATCATGCGTGATTTGGTAAGCAGGACCACCCTTTGAACTACAGTCACCATTCTCTATTGTATAAAACTAATACAGACAAAAAACAATTATAAAAGAAACAAACTTTTGCGTCTTGAAAAACAATTGAAACGGAACAATTTCGTTTATAATTTATTACGGTTTAAACCGATAAATCAAGTAAAAATAGAAATCCTATTTATATAAACAAACTGGGATTACCGAAGTAACTAAAATAGCTTAGATTTCCGTAATATTACTTCGTCTGATTCCGCAATATGACGGAATCGCCCGAATTGTCACGATTGCAATCGGAACTACATCGGCTATTATCATTAATCCGAAGAGTGACGGAAAAGGCCGAAAAGTTGCGATTGGCACGATTGCAGCTGGGTTCCCGTTCAATCATGCACCAACAGATGTAAGCAGGAAACCACCTAACCGGAACAAGTTTTCCATATGAAATTGCTTATTTAAGCCAAAAAAGGTAAAATTTCTAGGGCATTACAATATATAAGTATATATAAATATCAAGAACGCAATTTTATTTTAGGTCTGAAACTGTAGTCGAGAGGAAAAAAATAAGGAAAATAAGGAAACTGGTTGTGATGTAGATTCCTAAAGTTATTGGATTTACAAGGACAGCGCAACAGAAAATATTTTTCATATCACTTAAAAATGAAATTATTTCACATGCGCTTAATATGTATTAATATGCTATATCACACACCGGTGCCGATTTTGCCACTCCGTAAATATGGTATTGCACATCTGTGCATATAATTGACGTGACGTCATTAACGTTATACAAACATTGTGTAAAGACGCGCTAAATGTTAGTGTTATACTTGTAACTATAGGCGCGTAAATGAAAAACTACTCTTATTTCACTTTAAACGGTCTTTATTTTGTGTATGTGATACAGTAGGGTGAACGTTTCAGTTTACACGCAAAACGCACGTTCTGGAAAAAACGCTTGCACGTTACACGCTATACGAACGCACATTACAGGCACGCTTTACGAAATGAAATACACAGACGCACACAAAATGATAAATGCTAAACGAAATGCGCTACATGATATACGCACGCTAAAACACACGCAAAATAGAAAACATTTCTTAAAGTTAATAAAATATCCTTATTATACAAATTTTTAACAACTTTAGCTAGATCGTTTAGCGATTTGATTAAATGATAGCTAGACATTCATGTATTTTAAACGGGTTTATGTTAACTTACTTATCTTATGTCCCAGGTTAGAGCTGTAATGATATCAATCCGCGAATGCACTCAACCTGGCACAACATCATTTTTTGTCGAGCAGCCTCAACAAATGATTATTGAAATTATAAGCCATCAAGGCAGTCTGTGCGAAAGTCTGTCGGTCCTCGGACCTTGCCAACTAAAAATCAGGAGGGCCGAGATAAATTTCGATACAGTCAGTCCTCGTGTCCAAATAAAATTTCAGCCACTTTGAAACAATTTCTAAAATATGCAAAACTAGTCCTAGATCGATCTTTTTTTTTCATTTTTGCTTGTATTCAAAGACCCATATAACCAAAATCACCGCAAGATACAACCAGATTTGCTAAGTAATGTAAGCCATCATCTTGTCTTGGATAATTTCCTTACCAAAACATATTTTTTCTCCAATCTTCAAATTAAACCTTTAAAAGATGAATCGTTTCCTTATGAATTATACTAATGTTTTATTTATTATGTCTCTGTATATTATTTTCGTAGTATCTTATAGTTGAGTCTGATAATTCATATTTGCTAAATATTTTTGTTTATAATTATGGCATTATCCCTCCCCCACCCCTACAAAAAATACCTTTCAGAGTCCGGGCCGGGAAAAAATCATCAGGGCCGGAAATAAATCTAAGGATCCCTGAGTCCTTGTGGCTGGAAAAAAATTTTGACTTTCGCATTGACTGCAAGCTCTAATACATGCATTAAAAATGATTTAACGGGTTCGTTTTTATGCACATTTCTGAAAAAATACTTTGCTTTATACCAGGAATCTCTTAGACGATAATTACGTTGACACCGCTTCTGGCGTAAACAAAATAAAACGAATAGTAGTAACTTTAGCAAATCAGCGATCAAATTATCAAATCATTTTGATAGAAGCGAACGAAATTAAAACATGACCTTTTTAAACAAAGAAAAACATACTTTGCAGACCGGCAGCCCAACATGATAATATAGCATATTACCAAAAGAGCAGCGCATCAGAAAATATGTTTCATAGTGTATTGAAATTGAAATTTATTGACATTTTATGCACTATATGTTATAATATGCTATATCATTATTAAGGAACATTAAATGCCTAATACCTTCCTTTTTTGTTACTGTCACAAGTTAAAAAAAAAGGTGCTGCCTCACCAGGACTCTAACCCGGGACCCTTGGAATACCATTCTGCCACTCAACCGACTGAACTATATTGTATTAGGCTGCTTACGCATTACTCCTTATATAGTGAACAGTTCCGAACCATTACATATTCCCCTGCTTTATTAAAATTCGTCCTTGAATGGGTATAGTGAACAATGTGAAATAGGACTTTGAGTTTTATACCATCCATCACAGTCCCCTTTGGAATAGGTGATGGTATGAAACTTCAAGGCCAATTTCACTTTGTTTTATTACTAACTGTTGGGAGTCAAATGTCAAAGGGTGAGAAAAATATGCAGCCTGACTGGGACTTGAGCCAGGGACCCCTTCAATACAGTGTCGAAGCTGACTACCAGCTAAGCTATCAGTCCGCTTGCACATCTCCTCCCCTCAATAGTGAACAGTTCTGAGCTGTAGAAATGAAAAAAATCAGTTTTACAGTATCTTTTTTTGTGATTCCATATACCATGCCAGTAATGGTCCCCTGACGGGGAAGGGAACACTTCCTTACTGATAGTGGATCTGAACACCTCTGTCTGCATTATAGGACATTTGCCATACCTTTTTTTATTTTTCAATGAAATTTGGTGGATTTTTTTCCATATCATTTTTCCATATCAATCAAACAGATGTAATTGTTACTCAATTACATAGTAATATGTTGCCTTACTAACTTGGTTTCATTTCCTAGGAGGTTATAATGTAATGCATTTGCTTGAACAAATAGGCATCATAGAAAATTTACCCTATCTTTCTTCATTGTTAATATAATTCAATTGGGTTTTCTTATTTTAGTCAATTAGATGTAGTAGTTACTTGATAGTATAACATTATTTGGCTTTACTTACTTTGTTTCAGTGACCAGAAGGTTATAATTAGGTAAACTTTCCCAAATTTTCAATGATTTAGTGTGGTAAAGTTATTAATAAGACATTATAGAAAATTAGCCATTATTTCTTAATTTTCAATGAAATTTTTTGGGAATTTCTTATATAAGTCAATTTGGTGTAGGTATTACTTAATATAATAATACTATGTTGCTTAAATAACTTTGATTCATTTACCATGAGGTTATAATCAGGTAATATTACTCCCATTTTTAATGAATTAGTGTGTAAGCCTGTATAGTTATACATCATAGGAAATAAGCCATATTTTTTTTAATATTCAATGTAATTTATTGAGATATTCTTATTTTAATCAATTAGATATGTTTGTTAATTAATATAATAGATTTATGTTGCACTTATAATTCTGTTTCATTTCCTAGGCTGTTATAATAAGGTAAAAATCCCCATTTTGTAGTGAATTAGTGTTGTATCTTAAGACAGTAAGGTATCTTAAGAAATTTGCAATAATAACTCTTATATTTTGTAATGAAATTGGTGGGACTTCCTTACTTTAGTCAATTAGATACATTTGTTAATTAATATGATAGATTAATGTTCCTCTTATAGCTTTGTTAAATTCCAAGGCTCTTATAATTAGTTAAAATTTTCATATTTTGTAATGATTTAGTGCATTATATTCGACAGTTAGGCATCTTAAGAGATTTGCCATAATTCTCATATTTTGTAATGAAATTTGTTAGGACTACCTTATTGAAGTCAATTAAATATGTTTGTTTATTAATATAATAGATTTATGTCATATAAAAAAATTCTGTATCATTTCCTAAGAGGTTAAGTTTAAGGTAAAATTACCCGGTGTATCAACATTTTATGTGGCACTGCTTTCTTTAATAGTTGGTGTCCACATGGAATTTACTATAACATTTATATTTTTCATGGACAATTATTGAAATCTTCTTTTTTAAGTCATCTAATTAAAGCTTTTAATTAATAAAATTATATAATTATTTGGATTGAGTTATAAATTACATTACTTTTCATAGGGATCTTGTATTAAGCTCTTTTTAATGAACTGACCTACCTATAAAGCATAAAATTGATATTGTAGGAAAATTAAAATTACAATCAATTGAAATTGTACAGGTCCCAAAAGATATAAGTATGCAAAATGGGTTTTTGTAAATTTAAATTTATATAAATACATAGGTGATATGATATTTAAGTATATTATAGTTAGGATTTTATCAGTTATGAGGTTTATAACTTACTTGAGGGAAGTTAAACAAGTGACTTGGGACTACAGCATACCTAGCTGAGAAAAATCTTCAAAGAATTTTATGGTTATATATGGATAGGTTATATACTTTTAAGTTAGCAAAGGGCGACACAGGCTCATCTCGGGGTATCTCAAAGGGGTATTATGTTAAGTAATGATTAGGGATTGATAAACCTTAAAAGTGATTTTAGATAATATACAGAATAAAAATCAAGAAAGCTATATATGTTTATCAAAGTGGGTTATATTATGGACCTCATATAAGATTAAGATATATTTGAGCCGCGTCACGATAAAACCAACAAAATGGGTTTGCGACCAGCATGGATCCAGACCAGCCTGCGCATCTGTTCGCTAACAGTGTCTCTACTTGTTATACGGTTTGTAAGTGAACAGCATCGATCTTGATCAGACTGGGTGGATATGCAGGCTGGTCTGGATCCATGCTGGTCGCCATACCACTATGTTGCTTTTGTCGTGACGCGGCTCATTTAACTTTAAACATGTAAACACTGAACTGGATCGGGAAAGAAGGATTGACAATTTTATTAAGATTGCTAAAATAATAATTGTAACTGTTTTTTATTGTACATAATAGGAATATTGCTATATCATTGTATTCTCTTTGTTTGATTGGACTTGTTGAAATTCATAGAAATCCAGCTGGTGTGAATTTAATATCAAATAAGAATAATATTTGTTAACGCATGGAAAAAATATGCTGGATTATATTAATATTTTGACCGAACTGCATACCAAAAAGGCAGGCAGTATTAATAGACCAATAAAAATGACAATCTCAATACTGTGGATTATTACACATTTAAAAGAAACACAGAATTACAAAGGGAATACCTAATCAAGGTATCATTATTTAACAAAACATATATTTATTAAATATCACAAGTAATAACATTACATCAATATGACTGTCAGCAAAATAAAGGTCTTTAAAAGCCCAGGCCACATACAAAAATAGTAGTATATGCCTTGATTATGAGCTGACAGATAGGGGTGGCTTAGCCTGTCTGTTGTGATTACATGTCTTAAATGTACAACATGGTATATTTTAGCCACCATAGAAATATCTTATCTAGAAAAAAATCTAGCTATTTTTATTTGTACAAAAATATAGAAATAGTACAATGTATACTTAGTAAAATGTTCACTATACATGTACAAATAATGAAACTATTAACAAATGTCGGTACAGCCGCGGCACGGTATTTAGAGGGTCACGGGTTCGAGTCCATGTCAGGATGCACTTTTTTCTCACCCTGTGACTGACATACATTTGTATAGCCCAGCTAGAAATTAATTCACAATGCTAAGTAACCCTAGGAAATTCGAAGAAATATTTGCATACACAGTAGGTTTATAACTATTCAGCTGTTCAGTATTTAAACAAGTAAAACGTGTCAGCGGCCGAATAGCTCAGAGGAACTCAAGAACCGCGGAATGGTATTCCGAGTGTCAGGGGTTCGAGTCCCTGCCAGGCTGTTACATATCAATATAAATCTGTCAAGAAAAATAGGAAGGAACTGTCTAAAATAATTATCGCCCTAAATAGGATTCGGATAGGATTCGGACAGTCTTTGATGAAAAGTCAGAAGATGAACTTGTAAAGGGGGTGGGGTGCTAGTCTGATTACCATCATTTGATGTCTGACGAACTCATATCCAATTTATATTGGTACGCATATAAACACCTGCTTGCTGAATTGAATATCAAAAATATTGCAATTGATTAGTAATTAAATCTTATGCGTATGTAAAATAGGATTAAAACTAGTTAATCTTCGGCGTAAAGCATGTAGAAATCTGACCAGTATTCACCGCGAGCTCACAAACTTTAAAACTTTAATGTAAATATCACAATAATACTTCTTTATATAATATTTCTATTATACTATATACACAGAACATCTCTTACATGTTAAAGAAACAAGAAATTTACATAATATATCTATCTAAGATATTCTTTTACTTCTCAATAGTAACAGACGCAAACGCAGACGCACGCTAAATAAGAAACGCACGCTTTCGGACGCACGATAAACGAAAAAACGATACACGGAAAACGATAAACGTTAAACGCTTGTAAACGATGCACGCTTGAGAAAGCGATTCAGCAAACGCACGTTGCACGCTATACACACGCACGTTACACGAAACACGGACGCACGAAAAACGCTATTTTGACAACCGAAACGTTCACCCTACTGTATGACAGATTTGTAAGGTAAGATAATTTCTTTAAAAGGTAATGCAAATTTTTACATTTATAGGCAAAAAAGACATATTTACACCGTTGTAAAACGTTGTACTGGCTAGATGCTGAAATAATCCAATTTGGTGCTCAATGTCTATGATGACAGGATGTAACAATATTTTGATTACATCATGACTGTGATATTGTTTTCGTTCCTTAATAAATAGTGTCACGAAAACATCTTCCCATTATGATTTGAAAAGGTTTATTATTATTATTATTATTATTATTATTTTTATAATAATTATTATTATTATTATTATCATTATAATTATTATTTAACAGACTTCTATAACGCCCTTTACATATACAAGATCAAAGGCACTTTACAGTGATATTAGATGATAACTAGGTTTGACCTGTTAACAAAACTATCCTAAATCAACATCTGAAAATACATATAACAAATTTAAATTCTATTCAAGGGTTACCGGAATGCATTTATGCTTTGATTGATTTGAAACACATACACAAAGCTGTCATCAACATTGTACTTAACATTTTTTTAAATAGCATCCTATCATTCTGGTGTTATCGAAAAACAATGCTAAACTTATATAATATTAAATGTCTGTAGAAAATTTCGACAGACGCATTTCTTAACATCAATAAAATATATATCGTAGTGCGAGTATTTACCGGCATGGACTGTATAAAGCAGTTACCAATTCAATGAACAGGTTTAATCAAACTGAGCGTGCATCATTTTCAATCTTACTATTTTTTTTGTTCTTTAAGTTACAGGATTAACTTACAGGATATTTCCTTTCTGTATAGTCTACAGTAAGTCCTAAAAAGGATTGATATAATGGAGTTTTTAAAAAAAAGGTTTAAATAAACAAACCCTTATCAACGCCTTTTTATACAAGATGCTTTTGTAATTCTACGAGGTTATGCTTTTTCAAGGAATAAATTAATAAACATTTTGTGTGTAATCAATGTTTGCTTTCACGCGTGTTTTTATTGTCTATGGGGATAGTGATGCGTGATTGCAAGCGTGTTTAATTTTTCTTAGTGTTGTATTCATCTTGTATGTCATGCACCTCTTTTCAGGAAATCTCTTTTTTTCTTTTTGTTCATTGTAAAGAAGTCAAACATTTCAATTATCTTTCAAAATTGAATACAAAAGAAATGCAGAAAAGTACAAATGAAATCTCTTATCTTTCATAAAACACAGTGCAGTGTCATTCATGTTCATGTAGAACATCTTGTTCTTGTTGACTTTTTTGTATTGTCGTGTAGATGCTATCATTGTTAAACCTTTATTGTGTTGGGTAAATTATTATTCATCAATTAGTTTTTAATTATTATTAGCAATTATTATTATTTGTATTTTTAATAAAGTAGTAGGTTACTGAAGTTGCAACCTCTTGATTTGAAGTCAGAAAATGTTACACCGCATAGCGCCAGCTCTTACAATATGCAAAAACCGTTTTGGGAGATGCAATGTCTGTCTTTAGAAGACTGTTCAAACAAGCAACTAAGTTGTAGTTAATGGTAATTATTTAGTGTTTATAATAAAGAAGTTACAAATGGAGAAATTCTTTGATACAGTACCGTGCTATAGTATAAAGAGAGGAACATTGAAGTTGAAGAAGTGCAAATTAAGTATTTAAAGTAACCATACACGTGTATTGTAAGAAATATAAATAAATAAATAAATAAAAATAGTAAGTAAAAAGGCCATTGTAAACAGTTGAGGCATGCGCACAAATAGCACCAATATAAGATTTTAATTAGACAATTAAGAAGTATGCAAATAGGAAAGGTCATTATCACAAGGACGGGTTGGAGGTTTGGGGACAGGGTAAGTCAGTATTTCTTAGACTACACGAAGGTACAGACTAGTTTGGCTCAATTGTTTTAGACAGGGTAAGAAAGTTCTGTTTCCTTTTGTTACTAGCGGGTTAAAGCTACACTATTATATTAATGACACACTGAATAATCTATCGAACAGAGAATTATGATTTAATTAGACTATCTGTTATGCCATATTGTTTTGGTAGCAGTTATCTTTAAAAATTATTCCTTTTATACTGTAATTCAAGTCAATCATTTATCCCATTAAGCTTTGTTTTCGAGAAAATATAATATTTAGTGATTCTTAAAAAACCCACAAACAGAAAACAATATACGTTCATATAAGGAATAAAGATAAGGAGGCGAGTGGCTTTATTGAAATAGTTTGAGAACAATTTCTAATTTCATTTTTAGTGGTTGTTTGTGTTATTTTTGGATAACGCGAGCAATTTTCAAGCCACAGTTTTACCTTAAAATACATATTAACATCTTGAAAACGATTAAATAGGCTATTTATTGAAACCATTGCATCCTACCTAATGTTTATGACAACTGTTATAGCGGTTTGTTAAAGAAGAAAAGATATCAAGGAAGGTGTGTGTTTAAATAAATTAAAGTCAATCCCAGTATCTTTTAGAATTTCAATTAATATTTTGAACATATTGTCATTATTGTAAATAACGTGTCCTCCAGACATTTCTATATCTTCCCTTCGTAAAAATTGGTAACCCCTAACTTGACAAAACAAATGACTCAGAGAAGTCTTTATAGGCAGTTTGTTAGCTACTTATCATTTTGGACCACACCACTAAAAAGTCAATCTATTGAATTATTCAACTTATTAAGCTCAACATTTCGACACTTAAAAATAAGGTCATATTAATTTCTACTCGGGTAAATATAAAGGGGGTGAATGGTGTATAAAAGTTATAAATTTGTCCTGATTAAATGATTAACCTCATTAAGTATGAAGCTGTAGAACCTTTATTAAACTAGATCATACATTATCATTATGCACATGTCTTGCCTTTACTAAGATATTATTTGTAGTCAATCCACAATGCATTCAATGCTCACGTATTACAAAATACCTTATATTTTAAATATGCACTATTAAATGTCATAGATTTAATCATAGGAATAAAAAGTACATATTTACATGTTTGAACTATAGGATATTCAATAAATACTGACAAAATAATATTGAAAATAAATATGAAAACAAATGCAACAATTAACAGGAAATCTTTGCAAAATAATTTTAGCTATGCATATAGTTTACAGGTTATTGAATAACAATTGTGTCCCACCCACGTATCGCAAATGGTTTTTGTCATTCATTATTTTCAATGCTAAATCTTCCTTATAGCTTTGATAGATACGACGTTTAAGTCGTTCTCATGTAGACAATATCAACAAATCTTAAAAGGGAAGGCATGCAAATGTATCGAAACATACAATAGTTCTGTTTTTTATAATTTGAATATCTCTTCGCTAATTCAAAACTAGTGTTTTACAAGAGCATTTATACAGTTCTATGTTAGCAAGCTGAAATATTGCTAAATGATATAGAAGGAGCTATCAATTTTAATTCGATCTATATATGAGTGGAGTAGAAGATTTTGAATAATTATGACTTCACTATTGTCTGTCGATTGTGCGTTTGTTTGTTTGTTGTTGTTTTTTTTGTGTGTCTTTAGCTGTTGTACAAATGTATTTAGTTTCCTTTTTTAATTTATGATTTTTGTCACTATTTTTGTTTTTGTTTTGCCTTTTGCTACATACGGTGAAACTGCTATTTTCAAATTTGAAAATTTAAATATAAATAAAAACAATTAGATTAATACGCGAAATACCAATTTTGAAACAGTGTTCATCTATACATGACTTAAATGTTTGACAATTAATTGTTTGGATGCCAGTTATCATATAACTCCAAAACATACCTGGTATATTCTCTATGGAAAGAAAATGGGTTAAAACAATATTCACTTGCATAGCAGTTAATTGCTAGATAGGAAAGGATAGATAATGAAAATTGTAAAAGACATAAGTAACATTTAGAAACAAATTGTAAGATATCATAAATTGCAGGTTCTAGATAACATGTAGTGTAAATTCAATTAATTGAAATAATCATTTGCATATAAATATATATTAAAAAGACAACATTTTACGCTAGAAATACTTTACGTAAATAAATTTTAAATTCTTATTTGTTAGTCAGACGTTTGATTTTAAGGTGTGCTAATTTTGATTTAATACATGATTCTGTTAATGCTCTTTATTAATGTAACAGTTGTTGATTTTGTCGTGTAATATAACAATTAGATAGTTTCATTTACAACAATTATTGTGATTATGTCAAAACATTAAAATCTTTGAAAAAATATACTTTTGAATAACGGTTAAATTCAAATTATTTTTATTTTCTATACATAAGTTACTTTGTTTAAATAGTTTCTTTCCATCAACTGTAAAATGAAAGGGATATGTAAATGGTGGTGATAAAATCATGAATGAACACACAAAAACATATTATTATGTTTATATAAAGAAAATCACAATAATTAAAATGAAAAACATTATGCAAACTATGTTGGCAGATATTTTCGTCGTCTATTTAGTTTTTTTTTTTTCAAAGAAAACCGTTTGGAATAATATTTGTTTTAATCTAGATTCAATATGAAAAACAGGGCATGTAATTATAAAAAATACACTTCAGTTGATAAAAATGCTACTAAAACAGATAAATCTTCTTATTTAATCTAATGACACTCAAATTTATCCAAATCAATTAATAAAATATGCTGTAGTTTTACCAACAGATAGCGTTATCCTGATTTAAAAATGTATTTTATGTTTGTATCTGAAGAAAAACAATATATGCATTCAAATAATTATCAACAAGGCAGAATGGCGTTCACGAAAACCAAGGAACGTCTGTTTGCAATTTAACCAAGGCATGCAATCACTATGGCACCGATCAATCTGATATGTATTTGTAATCTGATAATAATATCTGAAAAAGACATCTTCTTCAATAAAAAATTGCTATATAGTTGAAACATACATAACGGACGACAAAATAGATTATTATGATTGTTCATAGTCTTGAGTAATATGTTTCCTCAAAGATTAAAATGAAGCATTTTATTGTTGTTTTTAGCATACATTTGTTTAGTTCAATCTTTTCAGAAAGCGTAAAATTATCGCATGATAACTTTCATCTATTAGAACAATAACCCTTACATTACAATTGTAGAAAATGGTGTTACAATTGAATGTCTGAAACGAAATTTTACTGTGATATCATTATGTTATTACATTTGATTTAAATTCCTGGTGATTCACATAAATGAGAAACTGTTACAGAGATGTATTACATGTTATTGGTTACACCGTCAATGAAATATGTCGAACACATGACGTTACTACTTATAACTGATAATATTTAACGAGTAAGATAATTAATTTCTTTTGTCATATGATGATCTTACAAGAGGAATTTACAATTTTCTGAAGAGACGTTATAAAGCCTTACTACTAGATCTAAAGTACGATTTTTATGGCTTTATTTAAATTGACACATTGCTGGTGTAATGTGTTAAGTGCAAATTGATCCTATGACAGATGTTTAAGTTATTTGAAACCTTAAAATCATTTACATTTTACCGTAGTATTAAGGCTAGACTGTTTAAAATGAATGTCTATTAAGACGCATTATGCATCCCTATCTAAAAATACGTTTGTCATAAAACCCGAACCTTTGCTTCCTTTATGTATATACTTTTATACTACATATAAAATAACTTAAAAAAAATGCTTTATATATTGTGATCTTTGAAAAACAATCATTGTATGTAACTGTTGGATTGTGTGGCATATATGAACGGTTGTGCGTGTAATAGAAAATACCATTTAAATTACACTTTTTATACGTAATTGGTTACAAAGACAGGAACAGAATTAAATTGCTTAAATGATAGAACATAAGCCTGAAACATTCACATTTTCATAACACAAATAACAATAGAGAAACTAAACATTTGTTTAAATTTATAAATGCGTTTGTGAATGTTAGGGCAAATTGAGAATGATGGATATTTGACGTGTATTACGTAAAAATCTCACATTATATTTCTAGAATGGTGCATATTGAATTATATACTGTGATAATTATAAACTTCAAATAAAATGAATCAGTTTTGAATAATTTTATGTAATATCAAATATAATTTAAAGCATTCTATAAAATATATGCTGTCCGTAAAAAGCTCCTATCAATTGAATATAATACGTTCATTCTACAATAAAACAAGTTATATTCATATGTTAATATAATGTTCCTATGAAGTATATTTTACATTATATTGTATTGTAATACATGCTTCCTATGCTATATGGTACAGAAAACACTCAATTAGAAAGTCACATGTTTGTTTGAAAAGTTTGTTTAGCAAATGTGTTTTAGAAAACAAAGAATAAGTCAATTTGTATACCGAGAAATAAAGCTAATGCGTTATGATGTCATTCTCTGTATCTTCTAAGACTCATTATTTAAAAGATTAAATATATATAATTATATTGATTTACAAGTAACATGCAAACTGCAAATTACTACAGCGTTTAAAAGCAATTAATTGCCGTAATTGTTAAATGTTACAATGCGCCAATAAGAGATCAGATTCTTAACAGAAAAATGGTATGTTTTTACCGCTTAATTATTATACACGAAAATGTCAGACACCTCAACGATATTGTCTCAAAGGCTGTTAATATGAAGAATAAGTTTGTCAAGCATTATTATTCCTTTGTGTTATGCTTCTTTACTAATATGCAGCTGGTGAAATACATTTTCAAAATGAAAACAATATACCACATACAATGCATAAAATAATAATATCCCATATAATATTTCTACTATATTTCCGTAAAAACGTGTGTATGTCAGACAAGATATTTATAAAGAAATATATAATCATTTGCTTCTTTTCAGAATATGACAACACGCAAAAAGAATATATAACTCTCTTTAACCTTTTCACTGCCAAAGGGACGGCTTAAGCCGTCCCCGTTATTTACGGCGTATTTGCCATATGGACGGCTTTAGCCGTTTCTATAATAATAATAGTAATAATAAAAAATTATTAATAATAATAATAAAAATAATAATAAATATAAAGAAAATTATACCATCGACAATAATTATTATTATGCTAACAGATTTGGAAACGCATATAATTATTATAATACTAATAACAAATAATAATAATTATATTAATTAATAATATAGTAATTTCTTAGAAAATCCTACGGCAAATAGGTGAACAATAAAACAATAACCCTCTGGCAGCGTTTAATTTGGGGTAAAAATATTATAAGGAAAACAAGGAATCTGTTACAGTTTACAATTCAATCAGTTGCAAATTTTTAGAACAAAAGTGTTTTTTTTACTTGAGAATTTTACAATTTTTTGTATATAATACCCTATAAAGGCATTTTGATATTAATGCTACATGTCAACAAGCATATAAAACTGTTATTTTGACAAATATAAAAGCGCTGACACATATAGTTACCTACTCGTTTCCCGAGATTTTGGGACTTCTTCGATGAGTTTAGTTGACATAAACTGCGATGGCTTAACTTAAGAATTGAGTACCGCTCAAGCCGGTGCTAGGGGGCGTGAGGGATGTCGCACTTATTCATTATCCCTCATGTACAGACTCAATCAAACCGAGTCTTCAATCCTTATGTTATTTTGTTGTGATTAATGCTTCCGAGGGATCACTTTGTTTCCAGAATTTTTTAACTGTTGATGAATTATATAATACTGACAACAAATAGGAAAAGGTTGTTTGTTTGTCGTCAATGTGAATCGCAATGTCTACATTGGCTTATCAAGTGAACTGTGTGTCTTTTTACTGCGAATTTTAGAAACCGACATGGATCAAGTTTTCGACGAGATCAAGATAGAATATATTAACAGTATGGCAATATTGCGTCATAGGTAACAAATCAATTTGATAATAATTAACGTAAATATGACATACATATAAACACATGATCAATTTGAAAGATTTCCATTTTGTTCGCAAGAATTGTTTCAATTTTTAGACACTTCCAAAAAGGGTGAGAGAAAAAAATCCTTTAAAGTCAATAAACAATGTACTTGACAATTCCCGCCTATAATGTTGCCTATAGCACTTTCCCCAACACAAAAGGCTTCTATCAATTACATTCAATAGTGAAATCAGTCAAATGTTGATATCTCTGGATATTTACACAGAAGAGATAGTAAACACTTTAAATTGATTGTAAGATACACTAGAAGAATTAATTAAGATTGATAACATTTAAGCTGTTATTGAATTACCTTTTATTTACAGGATAGGTTGTCACGGAGGCTTGCCATTTTGTAATGTGTTGTGTACGATGATAATTCATTCGATTTGATTCAATAACTTAATTTAATTGATTTACAAATTAAAATGGATTGTTCTATGGTTGGCACATGATTTCAAAAGTACTTAAACCATTGATAAAACCAATGAAACTGCGTGTTTGAATTTTCATTTGAGGTACTTCTTGGCATCAAAGTTGTAACTGATTTAGTATAAATTTTCATATGGTGAATGATAATTCTTTGTTCTAGAACAATTATTATCTACTGCGTATAGATGTAATATTGGGTCGTCTGTCTCGAAATTGCCAATAATATCCATAAATCTTTTGTTAGTTGTTTTGCCACGTATAATAATAATTATTTATTGTTTTATATTCTTCCATTATTGGCCTACTTACTTTACTTCGAAATCCTTGTTCTGGATTCTTAATCATCCTTAAAGAACAATCTGATCAAGTCAGCCGAAAATAAAGCCATTTTATGGATACTTTTGTGTATGTTATCACTATATCTAGAACTCAAAGCGTAGGTTCCTTTGCATCCAGCACAAAGAGTATTTACAATTAACAAATTGTGCCATTTCTTTCAAACTCGCCTCAGGATAATACCAAGGGAATTCAAGATTTTGTAAATGTCTTTATAGTTTATAGTTTGGCGCCAATCAATGAGAAGGGGTTTGTTTCCAAGAAAAAAATGTATGCACTCTTCTCTACCTTTTGTGGTAAATATAAATATAGGTTTAATTAAAATATTGTTCCAGAAAGTTTTAATATGAAAAAAGGTAAAATGCGGAGCTTGATGATGATAATTTAATATTACATATAATTATATTTACAATCGTTATTGTTTTGTCTGATAAAGTATATGTTGCAAACGCAATATTTTGTCCCCATTATCCTACGTATATTATCGTGCTTATTGCCTACACGGATCAAACACCCTTCAGAAATGTAACATTCACGTAAAATTGTAAATATTACAGGAGATGTATTCAAATTTGTTTTCATTGTTTTTGTGACTTAAAAAAAGATCTGAAGTAAGGTGTCATTTTATAATAAACTTTTATCGCCGAAAATAAAAGTTACACAAAATGTGAAATCAAGGATGCCGAATATTTTGAATGTATTATCATTGAAATAGTGCGTCAGCATTCAAATTTCTAATTATTGTAAAGTTCGAACAAGATTTATAAATATATAGTTTGCAATATGGTGTGCTGTCAGATATAAGTTATGTTTTTTACACGCTTTTCAAATAAATTTCAGAATGGACCAATGTGATGAAACGAACATTATCTATTCTATAAATTTGTTTTTATCTGTGCAACATTAAATTTATTACTGTATACTTAGCTTGTATAGAAGAATTGACACGATAATGGCGCAGTGGTTGATAATGGTTTTGTTTGGTTGTTTTTCTTTTCTAATAAACTTTACAAATCTTTCTCAAATGACAAGAGTACACATAAACTAATATACAAAGGTCCACGAAAATATCTTATCATTTTACTCGATAAAAACACAAGCAATTTATATCTTTTCTGACATATTAACAGGAAAATTGTAATTAAATGTAAACATTTATTTATACTTTAGGACAATTATTAAATGTAAGAAATATAAAAATAGCTTCTTCTGGTGCAATTTCCACACCTTAAATAGTTCTATATTAAAATGTCTTATGCAATTACTCTGAATAAGGAATGTAAAGAAGCATTGACAACAACAAACACACGATGCGGAACAAAGTTTATTCCAACTAATCAAACTAATAATGTCTTCCTCAATGAATTGATTTTCTTTCAAACGATAAATTTTCAACCTACTTTAATAGATGATATATTGTTATAATTAACAAACATTCATGCTTTAAGATGTTTTTTGATCCAACGTGTTCACATATTTAAATCATACAGACGCATATTTCAAAAGAGTTTATATATTTGAGTTAGATATCGAACTGTTTGTTCTAAAGGAAGCAAGTTTTTGTTTTATTATAAGGACAATGTATCTTTTTTATTTTATGGATATTTTGTGACAGATAAATACCAACGGACATTGACTCGAACACTACTGGAATGAAGACAATGTTTCCTTCTTTATACAAGACATGGTTGGCAACCACGGGAATGTCTTAATGTTTATATTATAACAAATTTAAGTTCATAAAAATGAAGTGATCTCTTAAGAGAGACATAAAATACAACATGTTACGGTAATTAACGTTGTGTAAATTAAATGCAGAATATCTATTTGATATATTTTGTATTTAAATTAGATACAGAGAACATGTATATGAATGGTTCATGTTGCATTCTTTGAACCAAATCTAATGTTTGTGCTAGAAATTTTATATGACAAACAACATTTAAGATGTGTTATTGACTGTTAAGGAGTGGTTAATCGGGTGAAATAACACAAAACCGGAAATATTATTATACATTAAAGTTAAATTTCATCAAGACTGAAAATCAAGTTGCCGAATTTAGAATAAAAAAACAACCACAAATTATAACCTTCCTTTGTCCCATTTGCATTTCTTATTTTCTCCAGCGGAGTTAGTAAAAATAATTGAAATGTGTTTTTGCTTCATCTAAAATCATGAATTTTTCTGCAATTAGTACACGTTAATTTTTCACATCAAAAAACATGTCCCAAAACAGAAGTTAAATGATTGAAAAAAGATCACTTATTATAAGATACAAACACGAACATTTTGTTTTTATTTTGCCATGACTAATTACAAAACATGAAACGAACAAATAGCAATTAAATTGTTGTTGTTTGTTAGTTTA
The DNA here is from genome assembly GCF_026571515.1 of Ruditapes philippinarum. NCBI lineage: Eukaryota > Metazoa > Mollusca > Bivalvia > Venerida > Veneridae > Ruditapes > Ruditapes philippinarum. The sequence continues at coordinate 31,201 of NW_026859626.1, forward strand.
AACATATTTATTCCCAAAGGTATATATAATGTACATACGAATAAACAATAAACAAAACAGTTTACATAATGTCAAAGGATAAGAACGAAAGACGAGTCTGATAGAAGTCTTCTCCTTAGGCAAACTATCTGGTTTGTCTAAAATAAATTAATAACTAGTTTATATTATTTTTGTTGCAAACTGGCAAATTTACCAAGTTTGCTTTTTATTTTTGTCCATGTCGCATACAGGTAAATAATTAGAAGATCAAAACAACTTTTTAGAAAATGTTTTTGTGTGAATCTAATTTTGAATATTTCTCACGCATGTGATTCATCACACTAGTCACACATTTAACCAAATGTAATAATTGTCCTTCATTTAACCAAATGTAATAATTGACAATTTATTGCTTTTTTGAAAAAAGCAGGTTTTTTTAAAAAAACAACAAAAAAAAAACAAACTCTCATATTCATTTTGCAACACCAGACTTCTTTTTTTCCAAACAGAAAAAAAAATAATATGATAATTATGCTAATCAAATTATAAAGTAATGAATAGTATGACGCTCTGAACAGTTTGATATATCACACGTGATTTATTGTTGTACATACATGTATTTAACTAAGCATTTTTTACTCGTTTACATCTGTTTTTTTTATTATCATTCTAGTTCATGTTCGTAAAATTCGCTTGCGATATTGAGACTGACTGCGGTTTATATTGTGTTGTCATTGTTAACAAAATTAACTACTAGTAGTGGTACGACGTTCGTTTCAAATTATTTACAAACATATATATCTTTTTTCAATAATGTCTTAAATTTCTTAACTGAAATAGTAAATGAGGAGAAGTCTGAAAAAGCATTGTTCCTGCTAAACAGACAACATGTATATGGAGTTTTGTTACAAAAAATTATGAAAAATATATATCAGTGTCATAAAGTACATGTTTTAATATTACTTTTGAAACATATCGTAGAAACTTGATATTGGTCCATAAAATCTGTCTCTTACATAAAATTTAATGTGGTTATATACTATATTTTTTTTGCCAATTGATGATGTTGTCGTAAAATGTTATTACATTTTCCCGAAAATTAAACATCAAAAATTTAAGTGAATTCAATTTGACGAAAATGAAAATATGTTCCTTTTACTTCCTGAAAGATTACTTCAATCAACAAGTTTTAATGACCTGGAATAGATTTAATAAGTTGCTGATAAATTGCCTCAGGAAAATAAATCATAATTTCATTTACAGAAGCTTATTTGATATTTTAATATTGAGTTTTACTTCTTGTTATATTTACAAAATTAATATCATTGGAACTTAGCCCATATGCTACTTATATAATAAAGATAACAAAATATTCCTTCGCCTTATTTTTGAATACATCACCGATGTTTGATAATATTAGATATCCACTCGTGTTTCATCTCGATATGAAAAATGGTGATGGTAAGTCATTGAAATTTAAAATAAATGAGCCGCCGTCACGACAAAACCACAACATAGTGCGTTGGCGACCAGCATTTGGTCCAGAAACCCGCCCGCGCATTTTCCCTGATTTTGATTTCAGGATTTAAAGTGTTCCCATCAGTTTCCCCTACTTTTTTAATAGGGTTGGTAAAGGGGAACAAAATGGATCCTGATCAAATGTGGGATACGCACCCGGTTTTTTGGATCCTGCTTGGGGCGCCCCAAAGCCTGTGTTGGTTTTGTCGTGACGTATTTTAATAAAATTTATTTTAAAGTTTAAATTTAAAAAAATTAAATTGCTTTTTTTTCTTTGAACAGTATTGGGCAATTGTTTTTTAAGCTTCAGATAGTTTTGTTTTAAAAAAAGGAAAAAAAGTTTTTTCCCAAAGAAATTTTGAAAAGTTATTTTTTAAAGGGAATTTTTTTTCCGAAAATTATATATTGTATTCAAAAAAAATACGTTTTATATTTTCCCCCAACCCCCATGTTTTTTTGTTTTAAATTTTTTGAATATAATTTAAATTTAATTTTATTTAAAGTTTCTTCTACGCGACAAATTTTTTTTTCTATTAACCCTGACGTTCCCCGAATTTTTCGTTTAAATTCATTTCCTTTAAAGTAAAATTTAAAGAAAAAAATAAAAACGGAACCCCCCAAAAAATATTGAAAAATCAAATGTGTGTTTTGGTTTTTTATCTATTTGTTCCCAAACATATAAACATTTTAAAAAGAAAAAAAAGCTAACTGTTATTTAAACCCCAAAATATTTAACCGTTTCTTTTTTCCCCTTTTACCAAATATAAAAGGTTTAAGACCCAATTAAAAGAAAAATACTTAAATTTCAAATTAAAATATTAACCCCCCCTCGAAAAGACCTAGGGAAATTTGAACCCAGAAAAAAATAAACAAAATTTAAACATTGTTGGGTAAAAAGAACATAAAAACAAGCATCAAATTTTTCCCAAAAAAAGTATATTAAATTCGTTCAAACACTTAAACCCGGGAAATTTAAAGAATTTGGTTAAATTTATAAAAATTCTAAAATGGGTATTTTTTTGAAACCATTGCAAACCCATAAAAGTATTTTTTTACTTTTGATTCGAAGTGCGTTAAAGGTGAATTCAAATTTTTCCCTCGGGGTACCTTTTCAGTGAAAAGGATTGGGAAACATGGTTTTTGGAAAAATTAATTTTCGCAATATTTCATAAAAATAGGGTTTCAAATGCAAAGCAAGGGATAAACAAATTCCAAATAAACGAAGGGGCCTAAAAAAATCTTTGTAAAATGGTTTCACTTACCAAAAAAAGATCCCGAATTTATTTAAAAAGGTGGGAAAAGAAGGTAATTTAATGGGTTTTAAATTTTTAGAGCCCGGGCCCGGGGTTCCCTTTTACAAGTTATCTTTTAATTGGGGTTTTTTTTGGTTTTAAAATGTCCATTTTAGAATAATTAAAAAGAAAATTTTAAATTTTTTCGAAATTAAAATTAAATTTCAACTTATCCTTTAAAAAGGAAATTTCCCAAAATTTTTAAAAATGATTAATTTTAATTATCATGACCCTAGTTTAAAAAATTAAAAAAGATAATTATATTTATAAATAAAAATTGTTTCTTTAAATTTTTTTACGCGTACCCTGGGGGCAGTCTTCCCCTTTATTTGAATGTAAACATCGCAATATTTTTATATAAAAACAACCCAAAAAATAAAAGCTTTTTGCAAGAACTCTTAACCCTTTCACAAATTTTTAAATTTTAAAAAAGGTTTTAAATTGGGAAACTCGTGTAAAATTTAAAAATTTATATTGTGGGGGGTGTTTTTAAAACTAAAAGGTTATAATTTTTTTTCAATATTCTTTCTTCGAAATTTAAATTTTTTTTTGTTAAAGAATTTCTAGATGTCTGATTTTTTTATTATTATATCAATTATCCCATTGACGTGGCCAGGTTTTTCTATGTTTTTGTATACAGCTGAAGTTAAGCCAATAGCGGGTTATCTTACGGCTCAATCAACGGATCAGTTAGTAATCTTATTAACGAAAATATTCTTTGTTAACAGTTTTGAAGCTTAAAAATGTTTTTTACCTAACAGGCAATGTTGCATTAGGATGTTTAGCTACTTGACAGCGAAAAAAAAAACGTAAAGCATCCGTGGGTAATTAATATCAAGAATCACTCAGATGCTTAACCAAGCGTTTTTTTGTTTCTCGGTGAAATTTAGCGCCGTTTGACAACGCATATTTTGAAATTTGTTTGCCTTATTTATCATAAAAAACTCGAAAGAATATTGGATCAAAGCTGGTAGATATTTCATGCCCAATAATGTTTAAACTACCTTGCAACACCAACCGTTTTAAAAAATACTTGAAGGAATTATTTTTGATAGCGCTATTCAAATGAAAATTGCACCGAGTTGTCCAAAAGCGGATCATGCAATTTTTATTTTAGGAAGGGGACCGCCCTCAAAGTTATACAAACCTGTTATAAAAAATATAATATATATTTTTAAAATTAGTTTGTAGACCAAATAAATAATAAATAATAATCAATATAAAGTTTAAATGATTTATGTTAATATTACAACTGAAT
>NW_026859627.1:0-9625 GCF_026571515.1 Ruditapes philippinarum
TCATCTTCTTTGCAAGTGCGCATGCTCCGTGTCGGGTCATAACTCATTATGCGGATCATAAATTTTCTGCGGACCCCTTTTTCACCGGGTCAGTGTTACCTACGGCGCATGCCCAGCATCGGGTCAAAGGGACCCTCTGCGCATGCCCCGGGTCAAATCAACGCTAAACTTCAGTTGCGATCCAGGTTTCCTAGAGAGCAGCCACGCTCTGATTACTCTCAGAATTTAAATAATTATTTTTGATAATTTCTTCAGGTTTCTTCAGAAGTTTAGGTACTAAGAACTTTCTGGCATCATTATTGCTGATTAAGTAAATTTTTCCATAATAAATTTTTGTAGGAAATTAAATTTAAGAGCTTTTATTAAATTTTCACACTTTGCCATTTTCGTCGAGGTCTGACAGCTTAGGAAGTTAAGATACTGTTAAATAGTTAAATATTTGTTAAGTTTTCTCGAATTCTATTAATTGTTATTCGCTCCTTAAATAAATTTACTTGTTGAGAATCAAATAACTTTTGTTATTTTCTGGTCGGCTCGGTCGATCGTGACGTGCGCTCACCCGCTACCAGGGGAGAGTCTTTAGTCTACCCGCTACCAGGGAGATATCAACGCCTGACTACGCCAAGAAATAATTAAATTAGTCCAGTATAGTCGGCCCCTTATATGAATATTTAGACTTAGTCTTTGCCCCACCCGCGCGCACGTCGCATCATATTAAACCCAGTACACTAGTTTTATTACACTAGACTTAAGACAACTGTTAAACTTTTTGGCATTGACAGGACAAATATTGCTGCCTTTTGGGTATTTTATTATATTTCAGTAAATCTGCCATTTTGAGTATTTTATTTCAGTAAATAAATAAATATTCCATATTTTTAAGCCATTTTAAACAGAATAATTATTAATGTATCAGCAATGTCAAATTTTGAGCAGAGGAAATAAAATGAGAAAAACATACACCATTTTAAAACTATACAAACAAATATATATATATATAGTCATTAAAAGAGTAAAAATTTAAGATTTAAGAGACATTAAAACAATTTGTTTTTAATCAATTTTAAAACAAACAGATTACTTTTCTATAAATGTTTCCTTTAAGACAGACAGAAGTTGTATTATATCTTCAATTACATTTAAACTTGGTATCATTTCCGAATCTCTATTATTGACATTTTTAAAATATTTGAAATATTTTCGTAACCTGAAATAATGTTAAAATCAAACTTTTTTGACGAAACTTTGCGATATTTCACTGCAAACTTGTCTGTTATACATAAAATGTAAATTAATAAATAGTTCACCACTGAAACTCAATGAAGAATAAACAATTACCCTATCATACTACAATATAAATAACAATATATTTTATGTTAAAATTAGAAAAAGCCTGATATGAAATTAATCCATACATCAACAAAATTAGCAAAAAACTTAATATTACATGATTGTATATGAAATATAATTTATGTATGTTTAAAAACTAGAGGTAGATTGTTGTATTCACATCATAAAATGGCCTATAATGAAAGGAAATAGCAACTTTAAAACTGAATATCAATGTCAAAGCACCAGGCTATCAGCTTTTATCATATTATTATCAAACAGTTCTATTACACGACCAACCAGAATCGGCCAAAGTTGATACTCATCTTCCACTAAATCAATGATGGATGGTTTAAGTTATCCAAAGACTATGCTTACAACTGACAAATCCATGAGGATTTTTAGACCAAGATTTACATCCCTAAATCAAGAGTCATCTCCCTTTTGTAGACCAAAATTTATCTCCCCCTACCAAAAAAATATATTTTTTCCTGTGTAACAAGATTCATGTCCCTACATCAAGATTTAACTCCCTTTGTTGTATACCAAGGTATAACACCCTATGTAAAATACGTGTGTCAAGAAGTGACTTTTGGATTAAAGTTCAAAGACGATTCCCCAACAAAAAAAAAACCCAGTTCTGAGAAGTGTTTTGTGAATATCTTTTTATTCTGAATGGATTTTCTCATTCTCAATATAAAGTGCATTTACCTTAAAAGCTGGATAGTGTCCCCAATATGAAGAAATCAAAAAGTCCCTGGGCAGGATTTAAACCCCCCCAAGCTTCAAGGGCACAACAATCATTCATTTTGTAATATCATAACCTATAAAAAATACATTTTCTGTATCAGCAGTTATATTTAAACTATCAGTTTACTTTCCTTTTCTTCCCTCTTATCTTTACAGGATTATACCCTATCTTTATAACATAATCTTATTCACTTTATTTTATGACATCAATAATATTCTGTAATCCTAACATATCTGGCAATGAGGAAACTCCTTAGATAAATGGCAATTGTTTTATAAAGGCAATAATTTCTTAACACTAGGGATAATAAATTAACCAGCCTTTGTAAAATTACATTCGTAATGCACTATATATGTATATAAATTAGATAAACTGTCTATATCGAGAAGATTTTTTAACAAAATGTCAGGCGCAATATTTGAAATATGACTGGCAATCTGCAAAGAATTATCAGGCAATATTTAAAATATAACTAGGCAATATTGAAAATATAATCTGCAATCTGCAAGAAATTAGCAGGGACTCTCTAAAATGCACCAGATAATCATACTTTATCATAAAATATCATTTTGACAAATATCAGATATAAAATTGAATCTAGCAAATATACAATACAGCAAAATTTTAACACAATATCAGTAGTTAAAACAAGTCAAACTTACCACATAACAATGACCTACCATGAGCATAGGCTCTTAATTCCATCAAGAAATACGAACCTCTGATGTAACTAAAGCAACAAAAACATGATCAATAATGCTACATATCAACATAAAATACCCGTAACTTTTATCAGGAAAAACAAGAAAATTATTTGTTGTTTATAAACACACAACAAGATACAGGTTTTTTCATATGACAATTTTACAGAATCTCAACACAAGCATCAATAATTTTTAATTTATATACCTTTTAATTCATACAACTCATCCTTGATGTGATTTATACAAATAAACTTCTCTATTCATACAACTCACTTCTTGATTTGGTTTATACAAATAAACAGCCTTATCGGTATTTCTTGATATGATTTATACAAATAAACAACTTCTTTCTTGACGTGATTTATACAAATAAACTTCTCCATTCATACAACTCACTTCTTGATGTGATTTATACAAATAAATAGCTTCTTTCTTCGTTAATGTGATTTATACAAATAAACTTCTCCATTCCTTGATGTGGTTTATACAAATACACAGCTTATTTCTTAATGTGATTTATACAAATCAAACAATACATTGTAACAAAAAACTTACTTCATTTATTTGATAAATATAAATTACAAAAGTTTTTTTCTGCAATTAAAGATAATCAAACAATACATTGTAACAAAAAACCTTACTTAGTTTATTTGATAAATACAAATTACAAAAGTTTTTTTCTGCATCTATAAATATCAAATTCAATAAAGTTTTGTTCACAAGTATTTAATACTCTGTAAGGACATGCACTTGTTACTAAGAGAGAAATGAATTTTTTTTTTTATCAGTACGAAATTTATCGAATCTAAAATGCAGTTACTATTGACGCTCATAATTTCCATGGACACCGGTTAAACATAATCTCTTTGACATACACAAACGTAATATATACACAAAAATATGTATTTTTACCCGAACGCTGACAAAACATGTACATGTATACTACACATGCCTTAGTTAAATCACGACTTATAGCAAATATAATTATGTATATATAATTATTTATATATATACATGTATATTTACAAAACAAGTATATTGTTCATATTGAAGGATTCTCCCCTATGTTGCTTAGACACATAAAAAAATGGTCTTTACTCATCACCTGGCAACTTATTTTTAACACGAGACTAGAACAGGCCATTATCAGCCTGTACATCAGCCTGTCTAATCTGCACTGTTCGATATTAAGTCAGTAGATATTTGAAATTATTCCTATAAATGATGAATGGTTTAGTCCAGACTGAAAAGATGGACAAGTCCCATTTAAAATATTTAGTGTTGTAAGGGTTTATAAGAGGAAAAGTGGGAAAATCGTGTTTTAACCTCATCAACATTGACCCTAATAATCTGCAATAACCTTGACCTTATTTATCTGAAAGTGTGACAAAATTAAGAAAATAAAATCATTATAGGGTGTTTTCTTTTCAAATAAAGAAACATCATTAATTTTGCCAGGGCTGCCAACAGCAAATTTCAAAATCAGCGGAAAATACGCTGGGGGTCAAGGGGGCTGCGCAAGCCCCCTTTGCAGGTCCAGGGCAGAGCCCTGGTGGGGGTCTCAGGGGGCGAAGCCCCCGAAAGCTCCTGGATTCTGATGATTTGGTATGCCCTAAAATCAATTTCCTGGACTCTAAATTTGACAAATATCCGACATTTTGACGCATTTTGACAACAGACAAGAGCGCCAATGTAAACTGTAATTTGATTGGCTATTCTAAAATAGAATTCCGGAAAAGACTCGATATGACCAATGAGAAAAGCGCTTACAGACGTACCATAGGCGGCTAGCGTAACGATAAAAGCCGAAGCGTGCCGGTTTTTGGGTACTGTATAAAATATGACGAATGAATTTTTTGTCTTTGTCGAATTTACATCGATCTCAAAAATGACCCAGGAGCTCACGAAATCGGAAATCCGCGGAAAATCGGCAGCCCTGTTTTGCCCTTACTTAATAAAAAAAATTTCCATGGTGAGTTAAATTTTCATTAACATTATATTTGCGCCTAACTTACATATTAAGCGTGTATTTCTCCTTCATAAAAAAAATGAAATTATAAAAAAACATTATCATACAATTTATTAAATGTGCATGCATTTTGTGGGTTTTCTTTAGTAAATATCTATTGCAAAACAAAAATAAAAGGAAAATTTCCAGTCCCTGATATGCTGCTATTGTTTTTCTACTTTTGAGCAAAATTAAATCTCATTCTAGAGCTCTATTTCCTGAGAAGAACTATGAAGTTAACAGTACATCAAAATATATTAATATAGATTTATTTTATTTTCAACATAAAACATGATAATTATAGTCTAAAATACTTTAATATCATAATCAGCAGCAATTTTTTTTTCACGGATCTAATCAGAAAATAATACATATATCTGGTTATCTCTCTCAACACCAAAAAAAATATAAATAATTTAATTTCATGTTTTCCTATACCTGACACTGGTAGAAAGGAAAATGATCTAACATTGTATCAAAGTCTTATCTTCGACAAAAAAAATGTCCTTAAACAAAGTTGTTGATACAATAATATCAGTTGGCAAGACATTTTATCAAACAATTTGGCTTAAAGAATAATAAATATCAAAAAAATATTTCTAATAAAAGACCATTTCTGGAAATAGATTTTACAGTTTGGATGATTAAACTGATGTATTTACACAAAACAAATGGTATACCAAATGATATCCAATTCAACAAATATATATCTAAACATGAGATTTTTCTGAACCAAAGCCTTCACTAAGCCATTTATATGTAATGCAGGCATTTTATATGTAATGCAGGCATTTTATATGTAATGCAGGCATTTTATATGTAATGCAGGCATTTTATATGTAATGTAGCCATTTTATTTGTTATTTAATCATCTTATATGTTATGTTACCACATTATATGTTATGTAATCATCTCATATGTTATGTAATCAGCTACATGTTATGTAACCATATTGTAATGTATTGTAACCATTTTTATCAGTCATGTAACCATTTTATAATGTAATGTTACTTCAACTGCCAAAGTAATTACTACAAATTCCTGTATATATGGTGCCTTTAAAATTTGAAATATCCAGTCATCTATATTTTACCAACAGTGAAGGATTAACAACACAACTGAGATCAAACATTTTAGGCTTAATAAAACATTAACTGTTTGTTTTTTTCTGGTTTCCACAGTGTCAGACAGGATCTAAATTTCCACTTTTTTCTCATCTTACAATAATGATAAAATAACAACACTTTTTTCTTACTTCATTAAAAAAATTAATGATTTTTTAAAAGATTTAATACTTAATCAAAAGTGAACAGTTATTGTTACATTTGAATTTATATGGCTTTGATGAGGAAAAACAAATATGGACAGTATTGCAAGTTAAACACGACTTCTATAATGAATATCATTATATATTTTCATCCGTATGAATAACATGGCATGTTTAATGTTTTAAAACTTCACTTTGTCAAAATGTTTTAATATCCCTTTTCTTTCACAAAAAGCACAACATTTTCTGTACTCCAAAAAAACTTTCTTTGTAAAGTTCAAATATCTTCATGTTTTTGTGTTGCTTTAAGCAAAACTGAAAAAAGCTGTGTCATATCAGATATCACACCACATAATGAGGTTCTCAATCACATGGTTACAGAGTACTTCATAATTATGATGACCATAACTTTTTATAATTAAACTCACTGGGATAATATTTGATTATGTCAAATAAAACAATTCTCTATTAAATAATTCACAGATGTCAAACTGTAATCCAACCATAAGATTCTGCACCTCTTCCTGGTAAATTTCTACTTGAATTATCCAAAAAATTTGGTAAATTTCCACTCTTATTAGATGAAAATTTGGTAAATTTCCACTTTGTTGATGAAAATTTGGTAAATTTCCACTTTGATGAAAACTGGTGAATTTCCACTTTATCAGATGAAAATTTGGTAAATTTCCACTTTGTTCGATAAAATTTAGTTAATTTCCACTCTAATTAGATGAAAATTTGGTAAATTTCCACTTTGTCAGATGAAAATTTGGTAAATTTCCACTGTCATTAGATAGAAAATGGGTAAATTTCCACTTTGTCAGAAGAATATTTTGAAAATTTCCACTTTGCTCTGGAGGAAACCAATTTCTAGTAAATTTCCACTTCAAAATCCATAAATATCACTCAAATCATTTTCCATTTTCATGCTAAATTTCCAATTCACAGTTTTCCATTAATAATGATAAAGTTCTGATTCGTATAATGTAAAGTTACTTTAATTCATTTTGCCTTATGTAAATGATAGTCCTTTTATCACTCTTGACAGTGACATTTCTTCTGATTTCCGTCCAAATAACAACAACAACAACAACACTGGTAACGTTTCATTTTTTCATAAAACAAACACCATTGAATTTAGCTCCTAATTCTGGAAGTCTTCCCCTTTCAGCTTTAGTCATATGAAATGTTCAGCCAAAATTGATCCAGCAATAATTTTCTATCAAATCTAGAAACACTATGTCTTCTCTCAAGGTATACACACATTTTCTGTTCTGTCCAGCATTTCTATTATCAGGGGAGGTAATTCACCAGGCATTTCCAGACGTAAATGTAAAACACGTTCTGCACCTGTAACAAATGTCATAAACAAAGGTCATAAACAAAGCCTGAAGGTCATAAACAAAGGTCATGAATAAAGCCTGAAGGTCATACACAAAGGTCATGAACAAAGCCTGAAGGTCATAAATAAAGGTCATGAATAAAGCCTGAAGGTCATACACAAAGGTCATGAACAAAGCCTGAAGGTCATAAACAAAGGTCATGAATAAAGCCTGAAGGTCATACACAAAGGTCATGAACAAAGCCTGAAGGTCATAAATAAAGGTCATGAACAAAGCCTGAAGGTCATAAACAAAGGTCATGAATAAAGCCTGAAGGTCATAAACAAAGGTCATGAACAAAGCCTGAAGGTCATAAATAAAGGTCATATATCTATTGTTCAATAAAACACTTTTATCACTTTATCACTTACTCATGCTGCTTTTTTTGGACTTCATTCAAATGGACACATTGCTGTGCATATATTTTGATCCCTCGACATTTGAGTTATATAAACATAGTGAAAAGATGTGCTAAATATTGGCGCTACTTTATAAGAGTGTCAATGAAAAATGATTCTTTTCCACTGTTAGCAGTCTTTACTTAGAGTATGTGATAAATAAAACGTCATATGTTAGTCATATGTTATATTCGTGTAGGTCCATTACAGAATTTATTGAACTTGTTGAATAAAATATGCTCACATAATATAGTTTTATTTGATTAACTCGTTCAATAAATTTGCTCATGAACCTACACTAATTTATTATAATATCCTTTACATGTATATCTGCACTTGATTATTGAATGTACAGATCACTATTGTTTGATACTGAAATCCTTTGTCTTTTTTTTTTTTTTATAGAGTCATGTGCACTTTGACATCTTTAAATTTGTCATGACTTTGACCTTTGATTGACCTAATGACCTCATCTACAGATACATCTAAATTTTGAAATGACCACGATAAAATGCTTTAAAATGTTAAAAAATACTGTAATTTTAAGTTTATTTTTATTGGATAAAAACGAAAATGAGTGTAAAGCTATACTTACTTGTCATGACTTACAGGGTCAAATGAGTTGCCATGGTAACAGATGAAATTAGAACATGCATGAACAATGCCCCTTGGTAGAATCACTGGTTGCATTGTTTACTCATATGACAACAAACAGCATAACAAGATTATTTTTTTCATCAATATAATCCCCAAATTAAGCTAAATTATTCAATAGCCAGTACTAAAGGAACATGACAAGCTTTTACCATGAACTCACCTTTAACACTTATACTCCTGAGATCAGTTATTTTCATCAACATTTTTGCATAAACCTGAGGCTGATCTTTCCGCCGTGATTTAATGTAGTGTTTTAATGCTTCTAATACTGGTTCCTGCACTGCCTCGACTTTCTCTGGAGATTCTAGCCCTGAGCGGTCTGAAAACAAAAATTTGTCCCGTATTAATACCAGAAGTAGTAAGATATGTACATAGCAAAAGTAAGACATCACTTTTTTTGTACATAGCAAAAGTAGTAAGACATGTACATAGCAAAAGTAGTAAGACATGCACATAGCAAAAGTAGTAAGACATGCACATAGCAAAAGTAGTAAGACATGCACATAGCAAAAGTAGTAAGACATGTACATAGCAAAAGTAGTAAGACATGCACATAGCAAAAGTAGTAAGACATGTACATAGCAAAAGTAGTAAGACATGCACATAGCAAAAGTAGTAAGACATGTACATAGAAATGTAGTAAGACATGTACATAGCAAAAGTAGTAAGACATGTACATAGAAATGTAGTAAGACATGTACATAGCAAAAGTAGTAAGACATGTACATAGAAATGTAGTAAGACATGTACATAGCAAAAGTAGTAAGACATGTACATAGCAAAAGTAGTAAGACATGTACATAGCAAAAGTAGTAAGACATGTACATAGAAATGTAGTAAGACATGTACATAGCAAAAGTAGTAAGACATGTACATAGCAAAAGTAGTAAGACATGTACATAGAAAAAGAAGTAAGACATGGACATAGAAAAAGTAGTAAGACATGTACAAAGCAAAAGTAGTAAGACATGCACATAGAAAAAGTAGTAAGACATGGACATAGCAAAAGTATGGAAAAAAAACAACAACTGGAAACATTGCAGGCATGGTTTGATTGAGCCTGTCTAATAACAATAGGAATGATAAGGTTACATATGATGACATTTCACTTTTATCTTTTTACTTTAAG